>NC_056751.1:239977432-239984932 GCF_019279795.1 Protopterus annectens
AGTGTACGTGTTACCTGTATTTTGGCAATTCGGCTAGATGGAAAGAAAACCCCACCTCTAATCATTAGTAAGGGCAAGAAAGATAAGATTGAATGTGTTTCAGGCATTTACATTCTTGAAACCGAAAATGCCTGGTGCACACAAGCAGTTATAAGGAAGTGGGTCGATGTAATGCTGCCACTTGTTTTGTGAAGTGGCGAAAGAGCTCTGCTAGTCTGGGATTCAGCCAGCATTCACCACGCTAAAGATACAAAGAAATTCCTAGCACGGAGGAGACTAGATCAAATATTGATTCCCGCAGGAATGACTACCTATCTCCAGACTCTTGATATTGCAATAAACAACCTAGTCAAGGACCATTTGCACATGGAACTCAATGACTACACTGAAAATAGAATGAAGAGAGATCAGCATGGAAACTTTGTGAAGCCTAGCCTGCAAGAGGTCGTGACTTGAGTGAAAAATTCATGGGAAAAATCACTGACAGCTGTGTTGCCAATGCACTATGAGCAGGCTACTTGGACAAGCAGTGCTCATTTAAGGAGAGCTCAGTTGCTAGGCATGACAGACTGGGGCCAATGGTGCTACAGGAAATGGAGTCGCAAGAAATTCAGGCCAAAATTCGGGGGGTTGGACACTTATGACAATGTCCCAGAAAAAGATGACATGACTGTATTGGAGTAACTGTGAAAGCCAAGGTGCAGATATTCTGGAGTTGAAATGTTTGTTGTACTGTTTATGTAGAATTCACACCCGTTATTAGCATTTTTGTCAAGTAATAGAAAAGTACAAAATAAATGTCAATTTGTGCACATGAATAAATGTTGATTTTTGTACATGAAGAAATGTCAATTTGTGTTCATTAATTAATGTCAATTTTTGTACATGAATAACTGAATAAAGGTAGATTGTTGTATGGTGCAGGAAAATAAGGCATCCCCTGATAAGTCCTAATGTGCATTTCGCCGGGAGAAAGAATACAAGACCCGATCTTATTTTCTGGGAAATACGGTGTGTGTGTGTGTGTGTGTGTGTGTGTGTGTGTGTGTGTGTATATATATATATATATATATATATATATATATATATATATATATTATACACACACATATGCTATCAAAACAAAATTAAACTTAGTAAATGAAGAAAACTTAATCAAAACACACTTCTGTGGCATAAAGACTTTACAAATGAATAAAGAGGCAGTTCACGAACCGATAGTTTTAGTGCTTTCGTTCCTTTAAAATCCCAGAACTTCTTCAAAAACAGAATAAAATCTAGCACAGCTACAATATATACTGTAAAAACAAATGTATGCATATAATAAAACAAATGTATGTTGGTAATAAAAACAAGTAAAACCAATGATCAATGTTTGAGGTACACTCAACAGTGCAATAAACAATCAGAAGCGAAGTAAAAACCAATCACCAAAGGTTCTGTACTCTGTAAAGTCCAGACAAAGAAATTTGAGGAGAAAATGCGTGCGCATTTTAAACAATTAACAGTGCCAACGTAGTGCACATTTCAGATTAACACAGTCATTCAAAGCTGATGTGGACTCAGCCCCTAAAAAGAGTTGCCATCATAGTTCTTTGACTTTTAATAAAGTGGAATGATCTCCAAAAAACATATCAACCTGTTCGAGAACAAAAAAGCTGAATTTGTTGAAGCCATGGGAACCCGATACATGCCTAGCTACAGCAGTATATGAATCTCTGGATCTGTTGCTCTATAGTTTTCTTTTACTCTGTCAGATAGTTTGCATGAAGTTTTTCCTATGTAGAAATAATGGCATGAAGTACAAATAGCAGCGTAGATCACATTAACGCTGTTGCAGTCAAAATGATAGACGAAGTTCACTTTAAAATTGTGTGGGAAAATGTAGCTACATCCAATAAACATATATTGGCAACAGAAACAATTAACACAAGCAAACATTCCTGTAGGATCCATACTGTTTTTAACATGAGAAGTGAGAAAAGCAGAGTCTCTGTTATCAAATGCGCTTCTTAAAGAACCTGCTTTCTTGTATGAAAATAAGGGACGACTGCCCAATATGTTTGACAGAGACGGAGAACTAGAAATTATATTCCAGTTTTTATTAATAACTGGAATAGACTGCATATCCCTGCTGATCGGGATGGGTAAACTCAAGAGATCTATCTGGACCAATAGTTTCATCATTTTGTTCATTTGGACCAATAGAGAGACTGTCCAGTTCAAGAGGTCCAATAGTAGGATTGGTAAAATCGTTACGTCCAATGGTAGAGCTGCCTTGTCTGTCTTGTTTGGCCATAAATCCATAGCGCAAAATAGGTTGAAATCTAGTGTGCCTCACCTCTGTAACTTCCCTCATGATGTTAACAATCAAATCTTTTGGGTAATGATTTTGTAAAAATAAATCTAACAGTTTACAACATTCATTAGGAAACATATCACTAACAAGCCTAGATAATCTAATAAACTGACCCTTTAGTACATTTTTCTTCATATAAAAGGGTGCTGACTTGTAAAAATCAAGGAAATTATTTCTGTATTTTTTCTGAATATAGTGGAAATCAAGCTGTTATTATTAACATGAATAGCAATAGCAGTGTCTAAAAAAGCTACAGATGACCCAGTACCTGATTTTACAAATTTTAGAAAACCAATGCTGTCATTCTTTGCAGTAATGAAATTATCTAGGTCATGCATTCTTCCTGTCCAAACAAAAAACACATAGTCAATATAACGGTGGTATAGTCTAGTCTGTTGAAAGCCTGGCAAATGAACAAAAGATTCTTATTCCCAAGCAGATAGTACTAAGTTCGGGTATGCAAGGGCCATTTTCGACCTTATAGCTACCACTTTAATCTGCTGATACAGTTTACTGTTAAAGTAGAAGAAATTACTACAGAGCACCATATCAATGAACACTTGTAAAGTCTTAATTCTGTTTGGACAAAGTTTAGCATGCTTCTTAAGGTACAATTCAATTAGCTCTTTGCCTTCCTTGTGCAGAATGTTTGTATGAAGGGAAACAACGTGTAAAGTAAAAAAAAATGCACTGTGAAAAGTCAATATTTGCACGAATAGGATATTCAGGAAAAGGCCAGGCGTCATTAATGTAGAATGGAGTGTTTTGTACTATAGGGTTCAATGAAAAATCAACATACACTGAAATATTTTCAGTTTTTGTCCTTTTATTAGGGATGATGTGTCAAAATGGGGGATTCTGTTCATTTTTAAGAATGCCAAAGCATTTCCCAAGTCTCGGGTTAGAAACAGTTAAAAAGCAGAGTTCTTCAAAAGTAATAAATTGATTTTTCTGTAATGAAGAAAGTTTTTTTTATCAATGGTAAGAAATTGTTGGTACACAAAATCCAAAGAAACACATTTATAAACTTCACTGCTGGTCAAGTCATCTTCCATACACTTAATATAATCCAACTGCTTATAAGTATGATACCAGTTCCCTTGTCAGGTCGCATGACTCATAAGGAAGAATCTTTAGAGAAGGATTTAACAGTACATAGCTCAGCTGGAGTTAGGTTATACCATTTATTAGGGTTAGGGTCATGAGACATTTGCCTTATGACATATTTGCAAACTTGCAGAAATGTAGCCAATGTGTTATCAAGTACAGGGTTAAACACACTATTTTGCTGTAATGGAGTCCTATGCGCAGACCCAGAAACTGATGTGGGAGATGCCTCAGAGGTGACACCATGATCAGAGTCTTGTCTAGCAGAAAAACACTTGAAATTGAGTTTCCTTACATACAATCTCAGGTCTAGTAAAACATCTGCAAGATGAGCTCTCTGGACTAGAATAGAAGTGAAACCTTTATTCAGAATAGAAGTGTGGTTAGCTGACAAACTATGCTTAGTTAAATTAAAAACTGCACTGGTCAGAAAACTGCAAGTATTTTTAACAGTAATCTAAGGAACAGTCATATTAGGCACAACAAGGTTCAATTGTTGTTGTAAATCCGTGTGTGGCTGCGAGTAGTCATAGGTCTCCCCAAATTCTGAAATCTCCTGTTCCCTTGACCTCACACTCATCTCTCCTCCCCCCTCACGCCTGTCCCTTGTGCTTGATACTGCGGTTGAAATTTGCCTTCTTCCGTTTTGTAATGGTGTCTTAAATTATTTCCTCCTCCTCTGCCCCTGCAGGGGGGTTCACCACGTGTGTCCAGAAAGACTCCTTGGGCTTTTCAGAACCCCATCTTTCCTCCCTTTTGACCTTTGGGGTAGGGTCTAGTAGGGGTGGAAAAACAGATTCCGACAGCAGACAGAGTCTTTCTTTCCTGCTCACACCTGGTCAAAGTATCCTTAACTTAGGGCCCGAATACAGACGAGCCATCAAAAGGGGTGATGACAAAGGATGACTTAAAGGGCTCCGCAAAAGAACACAAGTGCATCCAGGAGTGACTCCAGAGAGCAATTCTTGTACTTGCTGCCCTACTCGTTCCATCAGCTGCATATGAGATCAGACGCAAAGAAGAGTTCACTATGGAATTAAGGATAGCAAGCTAGAACGCAACCTTGCCTGAAGTTCCCTCCTAACCTGTAGAGCATCTCCCAGCTCTTTTAGATGATCTCTTTGCAGTCTTGTGAAATGTTTAAGTTAGTTCAGTGAATGCATGGCAAAAGTCGCTGAACTATACATGCACTTCCCGTACCTATCCATGATCCTAGAGTCTCTATTAGGAGGTTGGATAGAGAAAGAAGTTTCTGACATCTCCTTTTTGGTGGCTGCTGCCACCACCACCATGGCATCAACAGGAACTCCCTTAGTGAGAAAGGTCTTATGAGGGGCAGAAATAAATTTATTGGGCATCCTAGGGACAGGCTCCATGGTGTCCGGAGACTCCCATGCCCTTTGTGAGACCAGTCCCATAAGCTCATCGAAAGGCAGAGACACCCAAGAGGTGGAGGGCTGAGACCCAAAAGCTTTCAGGATGAATGACTCATCTTCAGTAGGGTTGGTGGGCTTCCAGCCACTCCTCTGCCTAAGGATTTCCAATATATCTGCAAATGAGATCTTCAGAGGGGGATCGTGGGAACCCTTCGGCTTCATCTAAGCCAGTGTTCTCTTCCTGTGAACCTCATCAGTGGGAGCTTCTGGTGAGGTCTTGGAAGAGCAGGGACCACTAAATGGGGCTTCCTGAGGCTCAGGGTCTATATGCTTCAAAGGGATCTGTGAAGCAGAAGTAGACACTGGCACTTTTGAGAAAAAGGTAGTTGATCCTGAAGTTGTGGATGTCCTGGGGGACATTACTCTCCTCATGACCTCAAAAGCACCCCTGCTCCGGTGAGAAGGAACCGCTGGATCCGAAGTAACAGTTGATTCCCTCGGCACTGGAACAATGGGCTCCGAAACAGAGGTAGGAGCCAAACTCATGTGAGCTGAAGCTCCAACAGGTAAAGTCGGAACTGACAGGTTGGTCAGACTATCCTCCCCGGACCCGACCGGCAAGTGTTGGCAACTAGACTCAATGGGCACCAAGGAACTCTGAGTAATCAGAACCGATGGCAGTGAAGCAGACATCGGTTCTGAAGGCTCCACAATCATAAGGTCCAACTTCTCTGGCTCTGACAGACCGGTATGACTCAGAGGAGGAAAAGAAGTAGATGTCGGAACAGTTCTCGGTTCTAAAATAACTTGGGTCGGAACAGATAAAAATTTTGCAAAAGCTGGTGCCTGTAACAACTTCTGCACCACACGATCTACATCCAAATCGGATAGGCTTATCGGACAATGAGATGAATGGAGAGAAGGTGGTATCGACTGTAGGACTGGTGACTTCAATACTGTGGAGACCGGTTCCAGGACTGGGGATCAGCTCCAAAAAGATAAGACGCTTGGCTCCAAAGGTTGTGGAGCAGACATCTAAGATTTTTTTGATTTTGTCGAATCTGATGATGAAGCCTTAGAGGACTTGGAAGATTTGGGAGAATGACTAGTCTTATCATGGTAGCCCAAAGCTTCTTGAAAGGATGATTTTAATAGCTCTCTGTCAATTAACTTTCTTTTCCTTTCATGAAGTACACGGCTACTAAAGGAATGGAGCAACGCTCTTGTAAGTGCAAAGCAACCAAACAATAAACACAATTAACATGACCATCAGTCACAGACATCTTTTGTCCACACTTTGGACATTTTTTAAATACAGACTTGGGTTGTTTCTCCTTATCCTGGGTCAGCCATGACATATATTAAAATGCACAAAAGAAAAACTTCTATTAGAGTTATTATCAAAAATACACACAAACACACACATACACTCAAATGTTCAACAAACTCAAACCACACTAGAGAATTTAAATAGTAAGCCACCCTTAAACAAATGGGCTCTATAAAGTTAAATATGAATGATCTTTCAGTATAAACACACTCTAAAGACTATAAATGTCTGCTAAAACACACTTCTAAACTATTAAATCTTATTCTAATCTATAAAAAGGCACACCAAAAAAGGGAAGGGAGATACTAAAGGCCTTTATAAATGACTGCCAAAAGGATTATAAGTAACTATCACTATTAAAGCTAACACTAGTTTAACAAGATATTAAATTTATAAGTAGAAATTTTTTCTAGAAAAATATTACACTGGCCCGAGCTGTGAAGAAACCCTCAATCTGTTGCAGTGGCAAACTAGACCTGGGGTAACTCAAGGTGCATCATGGGATAGGCCTTGAACTGTCTGATGAACTCGAGCTTTGTAGTTGGCGAACTCGGAGCTGAGGATAGGCTCCGAACCCATATGTAAGAACAAACCGAGATAGAACAACTTCACATCACTCCGTTCTATATTAAAAACTCCTGGCCTTTTCTGAACATCCTATTCTGTGCAAATTTTGAACCTTACTCTGCCTGTTGTCGGGTTCTTTTCAAGGAGAAGGTATCTGTGACATTCTTGTTGGATTATATGCTTTTATGTGTTTTATTACTGTGATATTGTGTGAATATTGACTTTTCATAGGGCATTTTTGTTACTTTAGACATTGTTTCCCTTTACACAAACATTTCGCACAAGGAAGGGTAAAGAGCTAACTGAATTGTACCTTAAGAAACATTCTAAACTTCACGCAAGCAGAAGACTTTACAAGTGTTAATTGATATGCTGCTCTGTAATAATTTCTTCTACTTTAAAAGTCAACTTTATCAGCAGATTAAAAGGGTAGCTATGGGGTCGAACATGGCTACTGCATAAGCAAACTTAGTACTATTTGCTTGGGGATTAGAATCTTTTGTTCATTTGCCAGGCTTTCAAGAGACTAGACTGTCCCACCGTTATAATGACAATGTGTTTTTTGTTTGGACAGGAATAATGCATGACCAAGATAATTTCATTACTGGGATGAATGACACAGCATTGGTTTTCTAAAATTTGTAAAATCAGGTAGTGGGTCATCTATAGCTTATTTAGATACTACTGTTGCTACTCATGTTACTAATAACAGCTTGACTTCCACTACATTCAGAAAAAATACGAACAGGAATAATTTCCTT